>NC_057806.1:485333008-485335132 GCF_018294505.1 Triticum aestivum
GCTCAGCCCCCCCCCCCAGGAGCTTTTTATTCACCGCTGATGTAAAAAGGGCAAAAAAAAAGGCCCAACCATGCCCCCAAGACCTCAAAATGGCACTGGCGAACACAAGCCAAACCCAGCGCGTTGGGGCCTGTTGGGGGCGCCGGCGGAAGCAACAGCCAATCATATTCCCACACGCATCCTTTTTTCTGACCCAGCCAATCACTTTTTGCCCGACAACTGTCCTGGGGGGCACCAACAGCTGGAAAAACGTCCTCGCGTTTCATCCGGCGGAAGCATTTTGCCCCCATGGACATGTTATTTTTGGTCCGGTGATTGTCCTGGGGGGCTTCGACGGGGATGAGCCTGCTGAGGCTGACATGGACATGCCACGGGCGAGAGCAAGACGGAGGAGGTCGACGAACGTTTACTGATCTTTTGGGTTACTGTCGCGTGGTCGATCGGCTTGTCTTTTGTGGTTTCTTGTGCCTAGCCTCCTATAGTGGGGCTAGGGAATGGTGGTTATGGAGTCCCCATAACTGTGTATCGTAATCATTGCTTGTATATATCATCTTTAGTAGTACGCCGTCCGTTTTTATTTACTCTGTATATTAGTTTTGGTCAAATCAAACTTTGTAAACTTTGACAAAGTTTATAGACAAAAATATTAATAACATATACAATAACAAATCAATAGTATTAGACTCATTATTGAATATACTATAACATCATACGGATTTGTTATTGTAAATGTTCATATATTTTTTATAAACTTGGTCAAACTTTATCAAGTTTGGCTTCAGATAATATGCAGAGTAAATAAAAACAGAGGAACTATTATCTTTCAGTTAATGGTCTCTTTTGCTTGTTTTGGTTTCTTTTGGCCTTCTCGGTATTCCTCTATTCTTTTTTTTTGGCGAGCTGCTAAGGATCCGCGACTTGGTTCTTAATGATCTGAAATAACTTTCAGTTATGTGAGGACAAAACAAATTAATCACTGCCAGGTCACGTAAACAGTGTTGACGCCTACATCATGGATGATAGTCGAACATAAATCTGCGCACTAGAATGTTGAAAGTCAGCAGAAGTTGCACATGCAGGTATACTCTGCGCACTAGAATGTTGAAAGTCAAGTTGACTCCTGATCTCCCAATGCCTGAAGATCTGTAGAAGCTGCAGTCTAATCCAGAGATATTGCTGAAATATAAATGCCTCGTTGCCTTCAAGTCAAGTTCGTGTTGTTGTTGTTATTTCTGAGAATACGAGCTGTTTGTAAAAAAAAAATCTTTCGCTGGAAAAGGGACGTGAGGGAGATAAACTGCGCAGCCGTCGGATATAACATAAGGAAGCCCCACTGGAACAAACTTGCTCTCATAATTAATAAACGAAATGGCAGACTAAATTCAGCACTTGATTTCGTTCCAACAGATAACTCAACATGCATGATATTTATATTACTATTGTGTCTATGATATCTCATTCCCCATTACATAACTCAACACCATAATTTACAACCTCTATGATATCTATGATAACTATCAGCAGTTCAACGACATACATTAATATTTTTCAGATATCTCTAATGCTAGCAGTACTTCCACACTTCAGAGACGAATGTAGTCCACGCCGGCCCTGATGCCGACAATTGCGCTGGCATCCAGCACCGCATCGAAGAATTGAGGGCCAGTGAGTTTTTCGTTCCAGAAAAGCTCGATGGCCTGGTTGACGCGCCCGATGAAGATGTTCATGAAGTTCACCACGGCGCCCGCCTCCACGGGCTGGCCGATGCCGCTCCCAACACCGTTGCCGAGGTGGGTGAGGGCGTAGGCGTACGCGAGGAGGCGGCCTTGGCGGTCGTGGTCGAAGAGATCCACACCAACTGCTGGCACGAGGTGCTGCCTCGTGTCAGCAACTAGTGTGCGCGCGCGATCCAGGAGTCGGATGGAGTCCTTGTTGTTGACGACGGCGCCCAAGTCCTCGGCAACGCCCGCCAATCGAAGCATCTGGGGCGCGAAGTCGAGGCAGTCGATGCCCCGGACGGTGATGGAGACCTCGCCCGGGGCAGGTAGCTCGTCGAGCGCGGTGAGCTAGTCGACGACGGCCTCCATCTCGGCGAGGTTGTCGACGAGGTGTATCATTGCTTGA
>NC_057806.1:485709260-485727377 GCF_018294505.1 Triticum aestivum
AGATAGTGGGGCACCTCTCCGGCGAGCCCCCCTCCCCGCTGCGGCTGGTTCTTCCTTCACCCCAGCGACCCCCCCTGAAAATCGATTGACCCAAAAGTCAATTCAGTCGACTGAAGTGTAGCTAAATCGGAGCAGCATTGCAAGCAAGAGCAAGAGCGAGAGCAGCAACGCGAGTAAGAGCAATAGCAAGAGCAGACCAGGCAAGGGACCGAGAGCAAGAGCAGAGCAGCAGCGCGAGCGAGAGCTAAAGCAGTAGCAGCTCCTACTGATGTGGATGTCACCACCGAGGGAGCGACGCCGTGGAGGAAGTGGCCAGTGATGCCGCCGTGGATGGAGCCGCGCCGTTTCGGCTCGGGATCGAGCGCCGGCAGCACCGTGAGATCGAATCAAGAAGAAAATACAGCGATTAATGTACAACCTCTTTGGTGGCACCGATTAGGCCGCAACTTCATCCGAGGAAACGGTGATGATGATGCTCTTCCGGTGGTGCAGGTGAAGACAGTGGTGTGGGAATGGAGGTGGCGCAAAAGACGAGGGGAACGTCGGGGCAGCTCCTTGGAGGTGGAGGACGGGGTGGCTAAACCGGCGGGACGATGAGATTGACGACGGATCCTCATCCAGTACGGTGGATGAGGGACGTCGAGGTGTTCCTGTGGACGACGTCGTCGGGGAAGAGGCTCCGGCTGGGTGGCGGATGGAGCAGGGTTTGGGGTTTCGTCGCGGGTTTTCACGGCCTCGATGTACAAATGGGTGGGCGGATGGGATGGCAGTGGAGAACCGTGGCTTAGGGACGCGCTTGTCCGAAATGTGGGGTAAGTTACGAAAGTACCCCCACCGATTTGAGGCGGTTCTTTCGGTTCAGGGGTACCACGGGCATTTCGCGTGTCGGGATTTCACAAGAGGTGTGAGTTTTCGCGCGCGTTGTAATTTTGGAATAGCAAGGCGCAGGTTGAGATGGAGGGAGTTGTCGGAGCACAACGAGACAAAGATATATCTTAAATATTTCGGGCTAACACGGTGCGGGTTGAAGAGGCGGGAGTTTTGCAGCATGATAGACAGAGACGCTAGCTTGAATTTTTGGCATAACAAGGCGCGGCTTGAAATTTCGGAAGAACGAGCTTAATGTGTACCCAAAAAAAAGACAATTTGCACCTCAACACGCACAACACACACAAACACCATTTAGACTAGAGTAAGGTACACGTGCATTGCACGCATGAGATTTGGCAACCAAATTATGAATAAATACCACATTATAGCATGCAAGCTTTGAGTCATATATATATGATGTAGATGTTCGTTTAATTCTTATAGTTCATTTCATTCAAAATCATCTAGTTTTTATAAGAAAGCTAATCTATTTTAAGATTCATGGAATTGTGCATCGTAAGACATAAAGTAAAAACAAATAATGGCAAATCATGTAGAAAAACATTTGGGCAATTCTGATATGGAACATTCTAGAACAAATAAGAAGTGCTTGTGTTTTGATGTTTGTGCATTATGCTTAAGTTCAACCATGGAGTCTTCTATATTATACATGTGGCGAAATCTGGTGGAATCTAGATGATATCCAACGGCCAGTAGTGCTCAAATTTGCCATCTTTGGACCATCGGATTCGCCTCATCCAACGACCATCTTTCAATGTTAAACTTACCCACACACAATATAAAAATATAAAATATAATATATATATATATATATAGGGGTATAGATATAGATATGTGATGCGAAAGCCGCCCATCATCTCCAATTAGAATAGTGTGTCCATGCACGGATGCGACGTGGCCAAATGATGTCTGCCATTGGTATCTCAAATTCAAATCAGTCCGACCTTGTTCAATGTGTATACATTACAACATGCTCGTTTCCAAACCACGCCGCGCAGATCTCCGTTATATTCATGCATGCATGGGTTTCAAACATCAGGATCTCTTATTCAAATATTTGAATTCAACTTTACATTGATTATGACCTCACCTATTCCTTTACACCCACACAATAGTCTTCTCTTTATAATTGTACCACTAACTTTCTCTCGTGCATGCATGCACACACACTACCAGTCGGCATTATCCATCGCACGCATGCAATCTTTTTCTTCAGGTCGGTCTCCCATGAAGGCACACACCCACACACATCCCCCTCTCCATCATATCGGGCATTCTTTATCTCTCACGCGTGCATGCGCAACGATCAATGTTCCTCTATGTATGTGTGTATATAGCTAGGTCTTTCATAGTTTTCCACACAAACCGATCAATCGATATATCCAGTGAGGTCTCACCCTCTTTCCCACGTCCACATCGATCAATCTATACCTCTCTATATAGGATTAACATATATAGCTAATACACCCACATTAATTATATATCCAACGTCCCCCTCTCATCATCCATGCCTTCCGCTTCATCTCTCAAACGCGTGCACAATGGCGAAGACAGGGGTCAGTAAGGGCCCTGCCCCCTCCCCCTAACATCACTATATATCGAGGCTAATATGAATGTGATCATTAGAGAATTGCTGCTAAAAATGGTTTAAGTTCATGAATTGACCCTCCTCGTAAAGGATTAGCAATGCTTAGCCCCCTAGCTCATTTATTTTTCATGGCTCCGCCACTGCACGCAACAGCGCACGTGTTCGCCCCTCTCTCTAAATATCGATCTCGCACTTGTGCATTCCTTCATAGTCTCCCTCCACTCGGCCCCTCGCACCATCTTCTAGCCCCCACCGGATTTTGCCACATGTACAATCTAGCAGACTCTATGGTTGAACTTAAGCATAATGCACAAACCACAAAACAACAGTGGTTCTCTTTTGTTCTAGAATCTTCCGTATCATAACTGCCCAAACTTTTTTCTAGTTGAATTGCCATTATTTGTTTTTACTTTATGCTTTACAACGCACAATTCCATGAATCATAAAATAGATTAAGGGCTTCTTTGATTCAAAGGATTCTCAAAGGAATTTTGGAGGATTCTAATCATTAGGAATTTTTCCTATCTTGGTTGTTTGATTCGTAGGATTGTAAACCATAGGAATTTTTCCATATGATTCATTTGCACTAGATTTCATAGGAAACATCCCATCCACTGAAACCTCTTTGAAAGAATTCTGCATTTTTTTATGCATAATCAAACACTCGTACAATCCTGTAGGATTCAAGACGACATTTCACTATAATCCCATGTTTTTCCTATTCTCGCATTCTTAGATTTTTTATAAAACCTAATTGATTTTGAATGAGATGAACTATAAGAATTAAACGAAGGGCTACATCAGGCATATATGACTCATAGCTTACATGCTATAGTGTGGTATTTACTCATAATTTGGTTGCAAAATCTGATGCGTGCAATGCACGTGTACCTTACTAGTACTTCGAGTATGTGGAAAACACGTAAATTAGAATACCAATGGCACGCTACACAATGTCTCTCTTACAGTTCATGAAGCCACGTGGCACATGTGGAGGCGTTGTCGCGACCTCCTTGTGTGGATTGATCACAGTGGCGTGCTGCTGGTTCCAGAAGAATGTACTCGTCCTCCCTGAGCCATACTGGCGGTACATGCACGAAGCGAAGATGTGCACGCACGCCACGCACACACTCATTCCCTCGCACGCACACGCGGGTACACGGGCGGACACAATTTTGTACCAAGATCCACCCCATGTGATAATTTGACGCGTGTAAAGTCGTTCTCTTCATTGATGGTCAATTAATACAGCGCATGCAAATTGAGTGGACGTGAGGGCGGAAGAAAGACATTATTACTCCACTGCGCACATGCGAGTAGTTAAATCGTGGGTTGCTAGTAGTACTTCCATTGGTCTCCTTCGTATTTTGTGCCAAATTTTGATAGTAACATAATATTTACGCATTTGAGCAGTGTAGTACTTGAAATTTATGTTCCGCTAAACTCATCGGGAGCCGTTTCGGGCCTCAAAACCAAAACCATCAATTAATCTTTACCTTGTTCCCATCACGTTCGAAAGTCTGCTCACACCTACTAGTACGTACCAAACCTGAACGTGTTCCCACTATGGAGGTATTAGTACTAGTGCTAGTACTTAGGTTATAAAAGGGGAACTACCTAACCAAAAATTACTCTACCTTTCCTCCTCATAAGTGCTTCTTCTTCGTCCATCGTTGCCATGGCTGGTGAGCAGAGCTCTAGGTCGAGAACTACTCGTAACAAGGGAGTGGCAACCAAGGCTGTGGAAAAAAAGAGAGGGCTCGCCGCCATGCAGAGACCTCGAAAGATCTCTCACGGGAAGGCGATGGCTCCCAGGAGCGCCCTAGCCGCAGAGGCGAACATGCCGAGCCAGCGGAGCTGGAGTCGTTATCCCTCGACGGCATGCCTGATCAGCTCAATAAGCACCTCAATAAGCAGAAGGAGTTCATCCGAGGCTTGATGGAGTTGCTGAAGGAGAGCCTCGACGACATGCCCACTGAGCTCAATCAGCAGGGGGAGTTGACCGCCGGCTTGGTGATGCTGCTGAAGAAGAGCATTGCCTTGGAGAAGAAGGCGACCAGTGAAATCCTGCGACTTCAGGAGGACAAGGCGAAGCTCTGCCATGAGATCGACCTGTTGAAGGAGAAGAACGCCGCCTGGAAGAAGCTGCATGAGAATAGTAGTTCCTCGATGAAGATTCTACAGGCCCTCGTCATGGAACATAAGGAGGAGTTGGCGAAACTCCGCATCGAGCACCCGGCTGCTGTCAAGGTACATAATGCGGCCGTGGAACAGATGATGAAGGCTCGCGTTGAGAAATCCCGCGTCATGGATAGAATGAAGAAGATGGCGGAGGAGACACGCAAGGAGTGGAGGTCGTGGAGGCGATGAAGAAGCAGTTACGACTCCGTGGCGAATTAGATCATTTGGGGTGATAATCTTCCTTCTTCTTTTGCTCCTGTGTTTCATCTTTTGCTCGGGTGTTTCGCCGCACGTGTCACGTTCTCTGCGAGGCATGAATAGAACAATGGTTTTTTTAGGGAATGAATAGAACAATGCTAACAATGAGATGACTAGCAAATTAGATCATTTTTTATCGCCATATGGCACTGGGCTGCCATGTTTCGTGCTCCCCCATCGCAGTACTACTCCAGTGGAAAACTTGAGTATACCGCACGGTTCTTTGCTCCTCCTCGATCAGGTCGTCGGCGCATTTATACAAGCAGTCAAATCACAAGGCCCCGCCTTCCAGCAGTAATGAGCCGTCAAATCACAAAGGCCCTCGCCTCTCGTGAAACCAACCAAGCTAGACTGCCCGGCCCTCTAGCCTTTTAAAAAATGTATACTTTTGTACAGCAGTAGTATCGATGGATTGCGCCATGGAGCAAAACTTGAAATTAAAAAAAAGGTGGTACATATAGAGAGCGCTTGTCGCCAAATTATGCATATAGTACTATTAAAAAGGCTAGTCACAATAATGGTGTCCAGTACAACCCACCCCTCAAATAAAACTAAGAGGGTGCTTGGATACGTTTTAGTCCCATGACTAAAAGTAGTGGGACTAAAACATGCTAGCCTCACCCATGCTTGGATCCAAATACTAAAAAGGCTAAAATCAAGTTAATGAGCATTTATTATCCTCCAAACCCTCCAATCCAGAACTCGCCTGTGTTAAAGGAGAGGAGTTAAATGAGTAGAGAGAGGACTAATCCACATTTTAGTAGGGGTACCCCTGACTAATTTTTTTAGTCTCAAGACTAGTTTTAGCCCCTCTTTAGTTAGGGGTGCTTGGAACTTTAGCCTCTTAAAGAGACTATTTTTAGTCAGACTAAAATAAGTCCCTTGGATCCAAGCACCCTCTAAGCATCCTGGAATTCTTTGACAAAACTAAGCACCCTGAAATTCTTTGACAACTAAACTGTTGGCTATATGATGTTGGCCATATATATTGTACGTATATAATGTGAAGAAACGAGTGGTAGTACTATACCAACTAAAAGATGAAATGTAAGAAATACTAGTATGTATGTATTGAAGAGTTAAAGTAACGAGAAGAAACATAACATAGTTCTGCTGGGGGCTCAGCACAACACACCCCTCAAATTAAATTAAGCACACCTGAAATTAAACTTTGCAACTATTCCGGTAGACACTGCATTAGAACCACCATGAGCAACGACACTGCCACCTTACTCGGAGTCCTCGTCCACGTCCTCGACTTCATCCTTGTCCCTCTTCCTCTTGGCCGATACTTCTTTGCTTGAACCGCACACTTGGCTGTTGCTCTTCATCCAACCCTTGTAGATATTGAAGCAAAGGTAGCCACCCATTGCAGCATAGTGATGTGGTCTATATCTAGTACATTCCGCTGCCATGCATGACGATGAAACGTGTATGGAGGTTTCTCCAGTGTACCGTACGAAGGATGAACCATGGCTCCTGCCAGGGTCAGCATTGAAGGCTGACGAGAGGACACCAACTGATTCTTATGGAGGTCGAAGGTGTTGCCTACAATGAGGCCTATCCGACGCAGGACTTCTTTATCGTTACCAAAGTCTACAGCAACGAATTTGACTAGGTTGCTCTCGAGGAAGTCCTTAAAATCCTGGCAGTCAACGTCGGCATGGCATATGTCGTAGACCAAGCATAAGTCATGCACGCAAACCTGGATCACGGCGGGCTTCTTCCTCTCTTCGTCCTTTACATCCTTCTCTGGTCCCAGGACTATGGTGTACTCAACATCTAGCCCAGCGACCCACTCATCATCTGAGTCTTCGAACATGCGTCTGAAGCGAGAAAGGCATCTGAAGGAGTCCTGGATTAGGGGGTCTCCGGACAGCCGAACTATCTCCATTGGCCGGACTGTTAGACTATGAAGATACAAGAAGACTTCGTCTCGTGTCCGGATGGGACTCTACTTGGCGTGGAAGGCAAGCTAAGCAATACGGATATGAATATCTCCTCCTTTGTAACCAACCTTGTGTAACCCTAACCCTCTCCGGTGTCTATATAAACCGAAGGGTTTTAGTCCGTAGGACAACAACCATAACATACAATCATACCATAGGCTAGCTTCTAGGGTTTAGCCTCTCTGATCTCGTGGTAGATCTACTCTTGTACTACCCATATCATCAATATTAATCAAGCAGGACGTAGGGTTTTACCTCCATCAAGAGGGCCCGAACCTGGGTAAAACATCTGTCCCCTGCCTCCCGTTACCATTTGGCCTAGACGCACAGTTCGGGACCCCCTACCCGAGATCCGCCGGTTTTGACACCGACATCGGTGCTTTCATTGAGAGTTCAGTTGTGCCGTCGCCACCAGGAAGGATGTCTCATCCCATCTTTAAAGACGGCACTATCGCTGAGGGAGCTTTGGCTATCGGCCAAACTCTCCGGCTAGGTGGTTTTCTTATGACCGCCTGTTCGGCCGCTGCGCCGACGATGACTTCTGGGGTCATCGAAAGCAATCTTCACGTCAACTCGGAACTCGCCGAGTAGTTAGATCTAATGGAGCTCTCTTCCCTGAATGAGCTCTTGGATCGCATCGCCGCCCTGGGAGTCGCTACAGACTACGATCAGATTGGGCCTAAACCTGATCTGAGAGAGATCAACTCTCCCCAGGTCACCCATCATGTTGAAGTGGTGGAGGAACAATGCGGCAACCCTTCATCTATCTTAAGGACTAGCTACGTCCGGATTCCCGATCCCTCCAAGCCGGATACCCGCGGAGGGGAGGACGTCACTCAAGGCCTGAACCTAGAATTAGGTAGCGGGCTAGATTTATCGGTAAACATCCAAGAATCCAAACTTCCGAGTTAGGAAACTCCTTAGCCCCTGAGTCTCAGATTGGGCGAGGATTCGGATTCAATTCCACCCACCCACCCAAACATACGCGATCTATCCCAAATTAGGCAAGAGCCCGAAGAAACAGTACACCATTACTGGGCCAGATTCCTCCTGGTCATGAACAGGATAAAAGACTGCCGCGAGTAAGACACAATTTCATTCTTCTGCAATAATTGCACGAACAAGGGAATCCTCAACACCATAAGTCGTCGCGAAATTACACACTTTGCTGACTTGGTGTCCATAGTACGAAAGTACTGTGCGATGGAAAGCGCCTGGAAAACCGAAATAAAATTTTGGGATAATCTGGCCCTCAATACAAACCCAGTCCGAAATAAATGGGTGCATTATCACAATACACCTGGGTTAACTACCAAAAAGCAAAAGCCCTCTACGGGGCAAGGAACCGTACTGGAGGGATGGCTCAACGGACCCTGCAAAATTCATAGTACATCGGATGCAATACCAACGCACAACCTTAGAGCATGTTGGATACTCCGACAGGTGGCCAAAAGTGGTGAGGCTCTACTCCTCCCAAAGACAACAAAGCATCATCCCGTGGACAACAATACGGTGTTAACGGTCTTTGAGACCTTCGCGTCAAATAATAGACGCAAGCGAACACTTTGCAGCATGGCCGAAATCTGCCACATAGCAGAAATAAATCCTTGGAGTGACACGGCTATTACCTTGAATGCCAGTGACGAACCTAAATTCCGAACAGCCCGAGCACCAGCCGCACTGGTCCTCAGTCCAATCATGGGCGGCTTTCGACTCACCAAGGTACTCATGGACGGCGGCAGCGGATTAAACCTCATCTATGAGGAAACTCTTCAAAAGATGGAAATAGACTGGAGCCGCATTGAGCAAAGTAGCACAACCTTTAGAGGAATCATCCCCAGTCGGGAAGCACGCTGTGCTGGAAAAATCACACTAGACGTGGTATTCGGCACGCCGGATAATTACAGGTCTGAAGAAATTACATTCCAAGTGGCCCTGTTCAGCAGCGGATACCACGCTCTATTAGGGCGGGAGGCGTTTACAATCTTCCAAGCCATACCCCATTACGGGTACATGAAGCTCAAAATGCCCGGGCCCAACGGAATCATCACTCTTGCTAGTGATCCGGACATAGCACTCCGCACCAAAAATAAGATAGCTGCACTGGCCCTTGAGGCACTATCCGAAGCCCTAGCGGCCGAAGAACTAATTGTGCTGCGCTCCACGGTGAACAGGGACGACGTGATACTAGATAAAAGATCCAGGTCCACCTCCTTTAAACCGGCAGACGAAATAGTCAAATTCCAAGCCCATCCAACGTACCCTACAAAAACAGCTTCCATTGGGGCACAATTAAACCCTGATGTCAAAGCCGCACTGCAAGAGTTCCTACGCGAGAACTGGGACATTTTTGCCTGGCACCCTCTAGACATGCCAGGAATCCCACGCAGGCTGGCTGAGCACAGCCTAAATATCCTAAAAGGATTCAAGCCAGTCAAGCAGGCTCTTCGACGTTTCTCCGAGCCTAAAAGACAAGCCATGGGAGAGGAACTAGCCATGCTATTGGAGGCCGGATTCATCAGAGACAGGCTCTTTGGCGTTTTTCCGAACCTAAGAGACATGCCATGGGAGAGGAACTAGCCAAGCTACTGGAGGCCGAATTCATCAAAGATATAAAACACCCGGACTGGCTAGCAAACCTGGTGATGGTACCAAAGAAGGACAAATCCTGGCGCTTGTGCGTCGATTTTAAGGACTTTAACAAGGCCTGCCCAAAGGATCCCTTCCCCCTCCCCCGCATTGATCAAATCATCGATGCTACCACAGGACACGATTCATTGTGTTTCCTCGACGCATACTCCGGCTACCATGAAATTAAAATGGTAGAGCCAGACCAAGCCGCAATGGCATTCATCACACCATACGGCCCATTCTGCTTCAACACAATGTCCTTCGGGCTAAAAAACGCCGGCGCAACATATCAGCGCATGATTCAGACATGTCTGGCAAACCAGATCGGCAAAACAGTGGAGGCATACGTGGATGACATGGTCGTTAAAACCAAGCATGTAGAAACTCTAGTAGACGACTTGAGGCTCACATTCGACAACCTCCGAACATATGACATCAAGCTCAATCCGGAAAAATGCGTTTTCGGCGTACAAGCCGGAAAGCTCCTCGGATTCATTGTCTCCAGTAGAGGTATTGAAGCTAATCCGGCCAAAATCCGAGCGTTGTCACAGTTGGCTACCCCAACAGACCTCAAACAAATACAAAAATTGACTGGATGCATGACAGCTCTAAGCTGCTTTATCTCCCGCTTGGGAGAAAAGGCATTACCCCTTTATCGCCTCCTCCGGCGCACCGAACACTTCGAGTCGACGGACGCCGCCACGGCCGGATTCAACGAAATAAAAGCCATACTGGCAACAAACCTAGTCCTGGCCGCGCCAAACATTGGCGAACCAATGCTATTATACATTGCGGCAACTCATCAAGTAGTAAGCGCAGTGCTCGTCGTCGAGCGAGAAGTGGACAGACACAAATTCCCCCTTCAAAAGCCGGTTTAGTATGTGTCCACTGTCCTTACTCCATGCAATTCATGGTACCCGCATTATCAAAAGATAGCGTACACAGTATTTATGGCATCCCAGAAGCTGTGACACTACTTTCAAGAGTGTTCGATAATGGTAGCCTCGGAAGTACCACTTAACGATATTATAAACAACCGCGACGCGACGGGCTGGATTGCCAAATGGGCCATTGAGCTCCTCCCGTTCGACATAACTTACAAGCCACGGAGAGCTATTAAGTCGCAAGTTTTGGCTGACTTCGTCGCTGAATGGACGGAAGCCGAACTCCCTAAAGAGTACGACACATATTCAAACTGGATCATGCACTTCGATGGCTCCAAAATGTTGGCTGGTCTGGGGGTTGGCATCGTTTTGACGTCCCCAACAGGAGACACTGTTCAATACGTACTACAGATAATGTAAACGGACTACAACAACGCAGCCAAATATGAGGCCCTTCTACATGGTCTCTGAATGGCAGTATCCATGGGCATTCAATGCCTAGAGGTGCGCGTGGATTCGAACCTTGCAATATCCCAAATAAATGGAGACTTCGATGCCAAGGATCCGAAAATGGCAGCTTATCGCAATGCCGTCCTAAAAATGTCAGCTCGGTTCGAGGGGCTCGAATTTCACCATGTGGCTCGGGAAAACAATCAGGCGGCGGATATTCTTGCCCGCATCGGCGCAAAACATGACGCGGTCCCTCCCAACATATTTCTGGACAGGCTTTTCAAGCCATCCGTAGCATGGGAAGGGGACACCGGTAACAACGGTCTGGACCCGGCCAAAATACCCGATACCGAACTCTCTGACACAATCAGAGGCTCCGCCACCGAAATAACACAATCAGCCCATGAAATAATGGCCATTATTGCCCCGTGGACAGAACCATTCCTGCCTACCTAACTAGACAGGAACTTCCGGAGGACCAAAATGAGGCACGCTGCATAGTGCGGCGATCCAAGGCCTACAGGGTCCATGAGGGAGAATTGTACAAAAAAAAAACGCTATCGGAGTCCTTCAAAGGTGCATCTCCGAAGAGGAAGGGCGGAACCTTTTGGCAGAAATTCACGCCGGACTCGGCGGTCACCATGCCGCAGCCCGAGCTCTTGTAAGCAAGGCCTTCCGTACAGGATTTTATTGGCCAACGGCCCGGGCAGATGCATAGGACTTGGTCCAACGTTGCGCCGGTTGCCAGCTCTTTGCAAATCAAAGCCACATGCCACCCACCGCCCTCCAAACAATCCCCATTACATGGCCCTTCATGGTCTGGGGGCTTGACATGGTTGGACCCCTTAAAGGGGGAACCCACAAGAAAAAATACTTATTGGTCATGGTGGATAAATTCACCAAATGGATAGAGGCTAAACCGGTTAAAACAGCTGAATCCGGACCGGTGATAGATTTCATATCCGGGGTTGTACACCGTTACGGCGTCCCCCATAGCATCATCACTGATAACGGCACGAACTTCACGGCCGACGAGGTAAAACTCTAGTGCAGCAAAATGGGCATCAAGCTCGATTATGCTTCAGTCTATCACCCACAAACCAACGGTCAAGTCGAACGAGCAAATGGTCTTATAATGAGCGGCATTAAACCCAGATTAGTGCGCTCCTTAACGGAGTCCGACCCGCACTGGGTAGAGGAGCTCGACTCCGTACTCTGGGGGCTGCGGACCACGCCGAATCGTAGTACTGGATATACACCATTTTTTATGGTGTACGGCGCAGAGGCAGTCCTGCCCTGTGACATAATTCATGACTCACCTTGAGTGCGCATGTACAAAGAAAGAGAAGCCGAGCTCGATCGGCAGGACAGTCTGGACACCTTGGAGGAAGAGCGTGACGTAGCCAAAGCCCATTCCACATTTTACCAGCAACAGGCTCGCAGATACCAAAGCAGAGAAGTACGGGCCAAAACTTATAATGTTGGCGAACTCGTTCTACGGCTGCCGGATAAGAAAAAGAACAAGCTCGAGCCCAAATGGGAAGGTCCCTTCATTATCGACCATGTTCTGACCGGTGGAGCGTACCGACTGCGGGATGCATCGACTAGTCGACTCGAGCCAAACCCATGGAACGCAGCCAGGCTCCGAAGATTCTACGCCTAGCACCGGACTTTATGCTAGTCCCCTCCCTTTGTCCATTTTCTGCATATGCATCATCTGTCTTGTTTCCCTTTCTTTCTTTTATTTCTCTAGGCCTTCAAGGGTCACCTTGTGCCTCACTCATACATCACAGATGCGCTAGCCGCACTCTTCATACCTGGGGGCTTCTTTCACAGAAGCTTAAGTTATTTACCTGGGCCTCACGCCCAACACATGTGTTATACTTCTGCATGAACCTTTTTTCACCATTATATGCATCGATATGACTTAAGTTTTGGCCAAGTTGGGTTGTCTGGCTCTTGTATTTATGCCCTACGTTCCCGTTAGTTCGGCTAGGGCATAAGGGGAGCACCTCTGCGATTGTTACCGCCGGGTCAGCCGGACGTGTACCTCAGACTGGGTGAAGTCGAAAGCTAGCGTTCTTCAGAGAATATTCGGTCGGTGAACAAAAGATGACTTTTATTTATTATCCATATCTGCCCCCAGATGCTTTTTCTGTGCTTCTTGTCGTAGTCCGGACATGCACTTTAGGGCATGCTTACCCAGGGAAAGGAACCCTTAACGGAACTATTCTCTCTGGAAGATGTTTCTTACTACCCATGTAATATAACATAACTAGTTGGGCACTTGTCTAATAAAGCACCAATGACCCCTATGCCTGGTCTCCACGCATGCCCCGGTTCTTATACAACCAAGAGGGTATTCGGATACACTCCGAACTGTCGGGTCCTGAGGTTGAAGCGAAAAGGTCTGCCACGACAAACAATCTACAATCCGGCTAGAAGGCATTATACATGTCACTTTAAAATTACATAGTCAATTTGACTGGTTGAATTCCTCCTCAATGCCATCCAATAGGCTGTCTAGTCTACAATCCTTTTGGGAATACTTTGCGGCCAATTCTACTTGGCCATACACTAAGCTCACAGGGATCTCCTTCCCATCAGGCCCCACAGGTCCGACTTCGGCCATGTGGTTCGGGTCAGCCTTCGTGTACCGCGTCTTCACCATTGCCCAGGCTTCCCTGGCGCCCTGACGGCAGGCCGATATCTTCCAGAATCGGAAGCGCCATCGTGCTCCCTTCAGCTTTTCTGCAAGCTCTCCAAGGCCTTCGGGTGTGGAGATGGATGGCCACAAGGCCTGGGTGACGCCTTCCATCACCTGTCGAACTCGTTCGTGCAACTGTGAGAGCTCGGGAAGAAGATCACCCGTTGAACCAGGCATCTCCTCGGTAGGACGACCTATTAGCATACCTACAGACATAACTCTGTCAGCCAGCTTCCTCGCTGAACTCTTTTTCAAAGTTCGTTCAAGCACTTACTAAATATGCCGCGTCGAAGCCGCCGATTCTCCTTAACAGAGTCTGACAGTTGGGCACGAACATCTTTTAGTTCTACGCCCAGCTTGGTGTTGGCATCTAGGAGATCATTCTTCTCCTGCCTCACCCTCGTAAGCATGCTCTCACTGGCCTTCAGCTGGCGTATGAGCTGTTGCTTATCCGAATATACTCCAGCGTCATCTGCAATTTTATTGTCAGATCTGCATATACGCCGCATTCTAATATGATACTTATCATCTGAAGGATATGTTACCAGAGGGGGTCTCTTTGGGATCCCCTGCTGCAGCCAGTGCGGCCTGAAGTTGGGCTTTGCACTCTTCCAGCTCCTGGGACAGTCGAGTATTCTTTTTTGTAAGAACCTGCATAACAAATGATCCTTAAATCAGTTATCCTAACTGTTTCAAGTCTCAGGGGCTACTGATATATATAATCATCAAATTTTCTCACCCGTATGTCTTTTACATACTGCTCCATGACTCTGGCTAGACCATTTTGAGCGGCACGGAGGTGCGAGTCTCCCGAGTTGAAGGCATCCAATGCCTCTTGGGAGAAACAAGCATCACGAAGAACAGTCCGACGAAGCTTGTGGTTCATGGCACTTTCCACCTCGGAATTGGTGGCAGACAGTTTGTCCGCATCCTCTGTCGGAGGGGTGCCCGGCGCACGCCTCATATTCGTTCCCGCCTCCGAATCCGGCCTTGGAGCCTGGCTGGTGGAGGCGCGATGGGTAGCCTCTCCGGGTATAGTCCGGCGAGCGCTCTTTTTCCTGAAAAGAAGGCATGGGCGTTAGTATGCCTCTGAGAATAATGGCTTGCAATAAAGACGACGCGCTGTACCGCTGCGCTGGTGTCTCAATCCGGACTGCGGGTCTTTTCAGCCCACCTGGCCTTGCGGCCCCTTGTTGGCTATGTAACGCCCTCGATGCGGCTATAGCTCCCACGTGTCGAGGCACGACTTAGAGACATAACCGCATTGAAAGCAATGTCGCAAGTCAGGCAATCATTACAACATCCCATGTAATACATAATAAAAGGGGGAGATAACATAGTTGGCTTACACTCGCCACGTCACATCAGAGTACATAAATAACATCCATCAAACAATCACTCATGGCCCGACTACGGCGCCAAAATGGAAAAGAACCCAACATGCGACAAGGCCCTGAATCAAACCCCAACTAGGCACCACTACTGATCATCGGGAAAGGAAACATAATAACGCTGAGAGTCCTCGTCAAACTCCCACTTGAGCTCGTACTCGTCACCTGGAGCGGAATCACCTGGACCTGCATCTGGAATTATAGTAACTGTGAGCCACATGGACTCAGCAATCTCGCACCCTCGCGATCAAGACTATTTAAGCTTATAGGAATGGATAAGGCAGATATATGTGGAGCTGCAGCAAGCGACTAGCATATGTGGTGGCTATCTTATTCGCAAGAGAGAGCGAGAAGAGGAGGCAAAGCACGAGCGAGAATCTAGAAGGACAACCTGCGCAAACATTACTCCAACACCGTGTCCGCTTCCCGGACTCCGCCGGAAAGGGGCCATCACGGTAACACACGCGTTTGATTCATTTTAATTAAGTTTAGTTAAAGTTATCTACAACCGGACATTAACAAATTCCCATCTGCCCATAACCGCGGGCACGGCTTTCGAAAGATCAATCCCTGCAGGGGGTCCCAACTTAGCCCATGACAAGCTCTCACGGTCAACGAAGGAATAGACCTCCTCCCAAGACATTCCGATCAGACTCGGTATCTCGGTAACTCAAGACACTTCGACAGGGTAAAACAAGTCCAGCAACACCGCCCGAATGTGCCGACAAATCCCGATAGGAGCTGCACATATCTCTTTCTCAGGGCACACTCAGATGAGACTAGCTACGAGTAAAACCAACCCTCAAGTTTCCCCGAGGTGGCCCCGCAGGCAGCTCACTTTGGACCAACACTCAGATGGAGCACTGACCCATGGGGGGCTAAAATACGATGACCCTTGGGTCTGCAGAACCCAAGGGAAAGAAAAGGGTAGGCGGCAAATGGTAAAACCAAGGTTGGGCATTGCTGGAAAAGCTTTAATCGAGGTGAAACATCAAGGGGTTCCCATTATAACCCAACCGTGTAAGGAACGCAAAATCCGGGAACATAACACCGATATGACGGAAACTAGGGCAGCAAGAGTGGAACAAAACACTAGGCGAGAGGCCGAGCCTTCCACCCTTTACCAAGTATATAGATGTATTAAGATAACATAGCAATATAATGATATCCCAACAAGTAAATAAATGTTCCAACAAGGAACGGCTCCAATCTTCACCTGCAACTAGCAACGCTATAAGAGGGGCTGAGCAAAGCGGTAACATAGCCAATCAACGGTTTGCTAGGACAATGGTGGGTTAGAGGTTTGACATGGCAATTGGGAGGCTGACAAGCAAAAGGTAGGCATCGTAGCATTGGCAAAGCAAGAGCGAGCAAACTAGCATAGCAAAGATAGTAGTGATTTCGAGGGTATGATCATCTTGCCTGCACAGTTGTCAGAGTTGACTGGTTCCTCACAAGCAAACTCAACGGGCTCCTCGGTAGCGAACTCGTCTCCCGGCTCTACCCAACAAGACAAACAAGCAACAAGGATACAATCAACCACGTGCAAGACCAAGCAATATGATGAAAAGATGATATGATATGCGGGATGCGATGCGGGATGCAAAATGCAAGATATGACAGGAAATGCATGAACCTGGCCTCAACATGGAATTCCAATGGTGCCACTGGATAGAGGGGATGAAATCGCTTGAAAACGATATAAAGATCATTGGAATCGGAGCTACGGTTTGGAAATGGCAAGCGTTTTAAGATATGACACCGGTCGGCGATTTACAGCAAGTAGGCATCTAAATGCAACGAAATGAACATGCTACAGCCACCAAACATGAAAACAAAATACATGGCAGTGATGTACACAAGATGGTTAACAAAACACTAGCACTGAGCCATAGGCAAATTCATCCATTATGAGGTTCAAACAAGCATGGCAAAAATGCAAATGCAAAACAGATTCCAGACAGTGAAATTAACACTAGTCTGAAATTTCAGATCATGATGCTCTCTTCGGAGCAGCAAAACAACATGATAAATGACCTTAACATGACAAGTAAGAACATGGCATGGAGCTACTAAACAAGCTTAACAAAAGTCCCAAAGTGACCTGGGGCCAAAAGGGATCACAAAATATATTAACGGGCACAAGAACAAAGCATAAAACACAATCAGTTTTCAGACTTAGTGAAAACTGAGACATGCTAAAATATAACTCACGAAGGCATGTAAACGAGCTCGATGCACTCACCACGGTGCAAGTCATGGCAAGGCAGGCATACATCTAATAAGAAGGCACAAAATACAATCTAGGCATGGCAAGTACAATGGCATGGCATGCACGGATCAACTACAACAATGCCGGCAAAATCGCAAACGAGTTGACGATCTGCCCAGATTCACCACGAAGCAAAAGTAGAGCTCGATTGACTCAAGATATGGTGCTCCATAAATGCAAACAAAGACATGAATGGATAGAGCATAATATGAATAACAAAAGTCCCTTACTGATCATCCTCAAAAGAGGCACGGATCATTAGGAAACAAGCTGAACATATGGCATCATGAACTAAAATATCCCAGACTTGGTGAAAACAACTAAGTCCCTGCAATCAGCAATCTCAGGTACCTCTCTTCTCAAGCTTGCACAAGACAACACACACATCCTAAAAATGCGTGGGAGGCACCTCTGGAAAGAAGACAAAATGCTTCACAATACATCCCAAAGAGTCACAGGCATATCATGCACGAATTAAACATGGCAAAAATGACAAAAGTGCATGATGAACTAACGGATCTGCAATTTAACTCACGAAGCCTCCTTCTAACAGCATTTTGGGAAACAAGATGACCTCAAATGCAAATGATGCAATGGAACGAAATTATGTACATATCGAGACGAAGATTCTGATTTATCAATTGCCCAAATCGGAGCTACGGATGCGGAGATATCACTGATCAAAGATAGCATAAAAATCTAGAGGGAGAGGGAAAAAGTCAACCCTAGAATTTCGGATCTGAGATCCAGATCGGGGCACTGTTCACCGACGCGGAAACCGAGGTTCGTCGGTCGGAGTTGGAGCTCTCGCCGGAGCTTGCGGACGCCGGGGAGGCCTTGGAGCGGCGCGCCGGCCGGAGGAGAGGACGGCGATGGGGCGGCGACCACCGGGCGGCGAGGCGGCGACCACCGGCG
>NC_057806.1:485727842-485741372 GCF_018294505.1 Triticum aestivum
GGCCTCCCGCGGGCTCGGGCGGGCCGGCGCGGCGGCGGCGATGTGGGCGCCCGCCCGGGACACGTGGCGCAGCGGGGTTGGCTGAGGCGGATCGGCGGACGTTGTCCGACCGGGGGCGGACACGTCCGTCGGCGGAGATTCTGTTTTTTTTAGGGTTTTGGACGGGGGAAGAAGAGATCCGAATGGAGGGGGGTATATATAGGCATAAGTAGAGCTAGGAGAGTCCAAATGAGGTGCGGTTTTCACCCACGCGATCGTGATCGAACGCTCTAGGACATGGAGCTGAGTTTGGTGGGGTTTTGGGCCAAATTGGAGGGGTGTTGGGCTGCAACACACATGAGGCCTTTTCGGTCCCTCGGTTAACCGTTGGAGTATCAAACGAAGTCCAAATGATACGAAACTTGACGGGCGGTCTACCAGTAGTAACCCAAGGCCGCTTGGCAAGTCTCGGTCCAATCCGGAAATGTTTAATCCCCACACACGAAAGAAAGCTAGAAATGACCACCGGAGGAGAACAAAGCGCCAGAATGCAAAACGGACAACGGGGAAAATGCTCGAATGCATGAGATGAACATGTATGCAAATGCAATGCACATGATGACATGATATGAGATGCATGAAAACAAAAACAACACATGGAGACAAAAACCCGAACCCAAGAAATAAATATAACTTAATGCCGGAAACAGCAAGAGTTAGATACAAATATGGAAAGTATATCTGGGGCGTTACAACACTCCACCACTACGAAAAGATCTCGTCCCGAGATCTAGGACTGAAAGAACTCCGGGTACTCAGAACGGAGGTGATCCTCGCGTTCCCATGTAGCTTCACGGTCGGAATGGTGAGACCACTTGACTTTGAGAAATTTGATTGACTTGTTGCGAGTTCTGCGTTCAGTTTCTTCAAGAATGGCAACTGGGTGCTCACGGTAAGAGAGATCTTCTTGGAGCTCAATGTCCTCGAAGTTGACAGTGCGGTCGGGAGTCTTGAAGCACTTTCGAAGCTGAGAGACATGGAACACATCATGAACATTTGCAAAGCTTGAAGGAAGCTCATGTTGATAGGCGAGGTCGCCTCTCTTGCTGACAATCTTGAAAGGTACCACGTATCTAGGGGCAAGCTTCACTTTGATACCGAAGCGACGAGTATCTTTCATGGGAGAGACGCGGAGGTAAACATGATCTCCGATCTCGAAAGCCAAATCACGGTGCTTACTATCATAGTAGCTCTTCTGGCGGGATTGGGCTGCTTTGAGGTTATCACGAATGACTTTGCACATTTCTTCTGCTTCTGTGATTAAGTCATTACCCAGCAGCTGACGTTCACCGGTTTCAGACCAGTTGAGAGGGGTACGGCACTTCCTGCCATACAGAATTTCAAAGGGGGCCTTGCCCGAACTTGCTTGAAAACTGTTGTTATAGGAGAATTCAGCATAAGGAAGACAATCCTCCCACTTCATGCCGAAGGAGATCACACAAGCCCTGAGAATATCTTGAAGAATCTGATTGACATGCTCGACTTGACCGCTCGTTTGAGGATGGAAAGCAGTGCTGAAGCGAATGCTTGAGCCCATGGCCTTCTGAAAAGAATCCCAAAACTTGGAGGTAAAGATGCTGCCACGGTCTGAAGAGATCACTTGAGGAATACCGTGCAGAGAGACAATGCGAGAGGTATAGAGTTCTTCCAATTGAGCTGCAGTGATCGACTCTCTGATAGGCAGAAAATGAGCCACTTTGGTGAGCTTGTCGATGACGACGAATATAGCATCATTGCTACGCTTGGACTTTGGAAACCCAGTCACGAAGTCCATTTCAATGTGGTCAAACTTCCATTCTGGAATGGCAAGAGGTTGGAGGAGACCAGCTGGCCTTTGGTGTTCTGCCTTCACTCTTCTGCAGACATCACATTCATTCACGAATTGAGCGATCTCGCGCTTCATTCGAGTCCACCAATAAGCTTGCTTGAGATCCTGATACATCTTCGTACTACCAGGGTGGATGGAGAGGAGAGAGTTGTGAGCCTCGTTCATGATCACTTTACGAAGTTCACCTTTGGGCACAACAATACGATCCTCGAAGAAGAGAGTGTCCTTGTCATCAAGGCGGTAGCACTTGTACTTGGACTGACTCTTTGCAATCCCAATCTTCACCTTTTTCACCATAGCATCAAGAAGTTGGGCTTGGCGAATCTGGTCTTCTAAGGTAGGAGAGACTTGAAGGTTGGCGAGGAAACCTTGAGGAACAACTTGCAGATTCAGCTTGCGGAAAGCTTCACAAAGCTCAGGTTGATAAGGCTTGAGAATCAGACTATTGCAGTAGGCCTTTCTGCTCAAAGCGTCAGCAATCACATTGGCCTTGCCTGGAGTATACTCAATACTCGGATTATACTCTTGAATCATTTCGACCCATCGAGTTTGCCTTAGGTTGAGATTAGGCTGAGTGAAGATGTACTTGAGACTCTTGTGATCGGTGAAAATGTCCACTTTTCTTCCCAATAGAAGATGTCTCCAAGTCAAAAGAGCATGCACAACTGCCGCCAACTCGAGATCATGAGTGGGGTAGTTCTTCTCATTAGGCTTCAACTGGCGAGATGTATAAGCAACAACTTTCTTCTCTTGCATCAATACTGCGGCAAGACCTTGGAGAGAGGCATCACAAAAGACCTCGTACGGCTTGGATTCATCAGGTGGAGTCAGAACTGGAGCAGTGATCAACTTCTCTTTCAAAGTGTTGAAAGCAATATCACACTCCGGAGACCAAACATACTTGACGTGCTTCTGAAGAAGATTTGAGAGAGGCTTCGCGATCTTGGAAAAGTTTTCAACGAATCTTCGGCAATAGCTTGCGAGTCCGAGAAAACTGCGGAGTTGCTTCACATTCTGAGGAGGTTCCCAATTCACAATTGCGGATACCTTCTCGGGATTCACGGAAATGCCCTTGGCAGAGATGATATGACCAAGATAAAGAACCTCATCGAGCCAAAATTCACACTTGGAGAACTTGGCATAGAACTGATGTTCCCTGAGCTTATCGAGAACCAAAC
Source organism: Triticum aestivum (assembly GCF_018294505.1). Taxonomy (NCBI): domain Eukaryota; kingdom Viridiplantae; phylum Streptophyta; class Magnoliopsida; order Poales; family Poaceae; genus Triticum; species Triticum aestivum. The sequence goes on from NC_057806.1 coordinate 485,730,888, forward strand.
GCAAGTGCTTGGCATGATCTTCCTTGTTCTTCGAGAAAACCAGAATGTCATCGAGATAGACCAAAACGAAGTCATTGGTGTAGGCGTTGAAGATGAAATTCATCATGCGAGAGAACGTCGGAGGAGCATTGGCGAGGCCAAAAGACATGACAGTGTATTCATATGAACCAAAGCTTGTTCTGAATGCTTTCTTGGGAATATCTTCTTCACGAATGCGAATCTGGTGATAACCCATACGGAGATCAAGCTTGGAGAATACTTGAGCACCCTTGAGTTGTTCGAACAGCTCATAGATGTTGGGAAGTGGGTATTTGTTCTTGATGGTCTTCTTGTTCACTGGACGGTAATCAACACAAAGTCGGCTCGAACCATCCTTCTTCTTCACAAAAAGAACACCACAACCCCACGGAGAAGTACTAGGCCGGATGAGACCCAATCTTTCTTGCTCATCGAGTTGTTTCTTCAACTCCTTCAACTCTTTGGGGCCGAGCTTGTAGGGACGTTTGCACACAGGTTCCGTACCGGGCTCAAGTTCAATAACAAATTCAACCGGACGGTTTGGAGGCATCCCTGGGAGTTCTTCTGGAAAAACGTTTGGATATTCACAAACAACAGGAAATTGAGAGATGGCATCCAATTCACCCTTCTCATTGAGAGAAAACAGACGGATAGTATTATCCCGAGCGGCAAAGATAATGACATCCTCAGACGAATGAGTCAATTGAATCTGCCTGGCTGCACAATCAAGCTGAGCCTTGTGCTTAGAAAGCCAATCCATTCCGAGAATAAGATCGATATCCGAGTTACCAAGAACCATAGGAGAAGCAAGAAACTTGAACTCGCCCATCGTGATAGAAATATCCGGCACCTCCATACTAGAACTCAGTCGCTTAGCTGGAGAGACGACTTGCATAGCTCTAGGTAATGCCTTAGTGCTAAAATTGTTCTCCGATGCAAATGGAAATTACATGAAGGAATGCGATGCACCAGAGTCAAAGAGAACTTTTGCAGGAATATCATTAACAGGAAGGTTACCCATGATCACATCTGACGAGTCCTCTGCCTGAGCTGCATTCATCAAATTGACCTTGGCGTGCTTGGGATTATGCTTGACCACAACTGTACTTGCCGATCTGACAGGAGGAGGAGGAGGAAGACACCTCTGGTTGAAACACTTGTTGGCATAGTGACCCTTCTGTTGGCACTTGTTGCACGTGACCTCTGAAAGCGGACGGTGATACGGAGCACTCGATCTTGGAGCTTGAGACGAAGTCTTGTTCTGAAAGCCTGGGTTGGGTGGGTGGGAAGAACCACTGCCACCTTTGCTCTTCTGCTGATACGGCTGACGGAACGGAGGAGGAGGAAGCCAAAACTTCTGCTGCTTGGCCACTTGAGTAGAGGAAGAAGGAGTAACATCTCTGACTCGCTTCCTGGAAGCATCACACCTCAACTGAGCAGCCTCTTGCTTCAGTGCCATGTTGTAGAACTCATCGTATCTCAAAGGCTCAAAGAGAACAAGAGCGAGCTGAATATCTTCTCTGAGACCACCCCTGAACTGATATATCATGCTCTTCTCATCAGGCACGTCCTGCTTGGCAAAGCGGGCAAGTTTCTGGAACAATTTGTTGTAGTCATAGACAGACAAAGAGCCTTGCTTCAGATTGCGGAATTCCTCACGCTTGCTTTCAACCACGCTCTGCGGAATGTGATGAGCTCGGAAATCTCGACGGAAATCATCCCAAGTGATAACACGTTCACCTCTGGAATCCTTGTACTGCTGGAACCACTCTGCAGCCTGATCTTTGAGTTGGAAGGAAGCGAATTTCACAAAGTCCTCAGGCCTGATGTTGCTGCACTCGAAATGCTTACACAGATCCACAAGCCAATCGTCAGCATCGGTTGCCTCAACACAACTGCTGAAAGTCTTTGGCCCGTTAGCAAGAAACTGGTTGAGTGTAGCAAAGTGACTCTGATTGCTGCCTTGATTCCCTTGACTGCCTTGATTGCGCTCTTGGAGTATTTGCATGATCAGTTGTGTGTTTGCATTGGTTGCGGCCATAACAGCTTGCCATGCCTCTGGAGGAGGTGGAGGTGGTGGCGGATCAGGATTCGGAGTCGTGCGCGTTGGAGGAGCCATCCTGAATATGTTGACCACCATTAGCACATGACAGATAAATATTGAAGGTGAATCCAACGGAATGAAAATTGCAACATAGTCTTCGCATCCGAACAAAATGAACGAATGTATTTCTCTTGAAGTGGTCACATATTCCTAAATTGCGAAGCCACGAAGAATCAGGTAGAAGGGGTACAACAACGAGGGATGGAATCAACATATGATGTCGAAGCAAAACGAATGCCACAACTCGAAATAAAACCAAGGGTTGGCTTGCGGGATAAGCCGGAACAAATACATGATAGAAATTTCGTCCGAAGTTTTCGTGGTGGGACCTACACGGGCTCGATCGTACATCACCATCATGTACAAGGCAGTGCACATGACATACGAAGCGTCCCCGAGTCAGCATAGCCAAGGACTCTTTAAGACACAACGAGACCACTGTAAAATCGACCGTGAATAGGCGAACCACTAGACGTCGAACCCCAATTTCATATCATACATCTGTCGGAAGATATCCTAAGGCTACTTGAATTCCCACCTATGAAATTCCCGAAATTTTCCCGGTTATGCAATCAGGTGTTGGGGATACAGGGGAAGCATAATATCTCACCCAAGCTAGCAAATCCTACATCCAGCTGTATCCATCCTTCAACACAGAACCAAGAAACCTTCGGAAACCATCTATCTCAACCTTCGAAAAGCATCCGTTATACAAGTTATGGCGATACTCCCGAACTCCCGCCCCAGTACTGGGTGGCGTCGAGGTTATCTCACCAACAAACTGCATAAAAGAGATTTTCGATGTCGCGCACAAATCTCAAGTATACCAGAATTGCAACGATAAAATTGTGACGACAACACCTCGGAGCTCAACTCCCCGGGACACTGCCACAACCCCTAAAGACAGGAGGCACCAAGAACAATGTTCTCGTCACAAAACCATCAGAACAAAACCAAGATACTCGCGTGATCCTAAAAATTTTTTTTAGTGAAATTTGAGAAGAGAAGAGTTAAAACTCTACGTCAGGATGCCTTACGAGAGCGATGAGGAGACTGGGAAGTAAAAGAATTCCTAAGCTCTCCGATATATAATTCCTAAATGACTCAAAACATTTTTCTAGACACAACTCGGCTGCTAAAAGCGATCAAGCAATGGGGCTCCTAAGGTCGGGGAAGGCTCTGATTACCAACTTGTAACGCCCTCGATGCGGCTATAGCTCCCACGTGTCGAGGCACGACTTAGAGACATAACCGCATTGAAAGCAATGTCGCAAGTCAGGCAATCATTACAACATCCCATGTAATACATAATAAAAGGGGGAGATAACATAGTTGGCTTACACTCGCCACGTCACATCAGAGTACATAAATAACATCCATCAAACAATCACTCATGGCCCGACTACGGCGCCAAAATGGAAAAGAACCCAACATGCGACAAGGCCCTGAATCAAACCCCAACTAGGCACCACTACTGATCATCGGGAAAGGAAACATAATAACGCTGAGAGTCCTCGTCGAACTCCCACTTGAGCTCGTACTCGTCACCTGGAGCGGAATCACCTGGACCTGCATCTGGAATTATAGTAACTGTGAGCCACAGGGACTCAGCAATCTCGCACCCTCGCGATCAAGACTATTTAAGCTTATAGGAATGGATAAGGCAGATATATGTGGAGCTGCAGCAAGCGACTAGCATATGTGGTGGCTATCTTATTCGCAAGAGAGAGCGAGAAGAGGAGGCAAAGCACGAGCGAGAATCTAGAAGGACAACCTGCGCAAACATTACTCCAACACCGTGTCCGCTTCCCGGACTCCGCCGGAAAGGGGCCATCACGGTAACACACGCGTTTGATTCATTTTAATTAAGTTTAGTTAAAGTTATCTACAACCGGACATTAACAAATTCCCATCTGCCCATAACCGTGGGCACGGCTTTCGAAAGATCAATCCCTGCAGGGGGTCCCAACTTAGCCCATGACAAGCTCTCACGGTCAACGAAGGAATAGACCTCCTCCCAAGACATTCCGATCAGACTCGGTATCTCGGTAACTCAAGACACTTCGACAGGGTAAAACAAGTCCAGCAACACCGCTCGAATGTGCCGACAAATCCCGATAGGAGCTGCACATATCTCTTTCCCAGGGCACACTCAGATGAGACTAGCTACGAGTAAAACCAACCCTCAAGTTTCCCCGAGGTGGCCCCGCAGGCAGCTCAGTTCGGACCAACACTCAGATGGAGCACTGACCCATGGGGGGCTAAAATACGATGACCCTTGGGTCTGCAGAACCCAAGGGAAAGAAAAGGGTAGGCGGCAAATGGTAAAACCAAGGTTGGGCATTGCTGGAAAAGCTTTAATCGAGGCAAAATATCAAGGGGTTCCCATTATAACCCAACCGCGTAAGGAACGCAAAATCCGGGAACATAACACCGATATGACGGAAACTAGGGCAGCAAGAGTGGAACAAAACACTAGGCGAGAGGCCGAGCCTTCCACCCTTTACCAAGTATATAGATGTATTAAGATAACATAGCAATATAATGATATCCCAACAAGTAAATAAATGTTCCAACAAGGAACGACTCCAATCTTCACCTGCAACTAGCAACGCTATAAGAGGGGCTGAGCAAAGCGGTAACATAGCCAATCAACGGTTTGCTAGGACAATGGTGGGTTAGAGGTTTGACATGGCAATTGGGAGGCTGACAAGCAAAAGGTAGGCATCGTAGCATTGGCAAAGCAAGAGCGAGCAAACTAGCATAGCAAAGATAGTAGTGATTTCGAGGGTATGATCATCTTTCCTGCACAGTTGTCAGAGTTGACTGGTTCCTCACAAGCAAACTCAACGGGCTCCTCGGTAGCGAAATCGTCTCCCGGCTCTACCCAACAAGACAAACAAGCAACAAGGATACAATCAACCACGTGCAAGACCAAGCAATATGATGAAAAGATGATATGCTATGCGGGATGCGATGCGGGATGCAAAATGCAAGATATGACAGGAAATGCATGAACCTGGCCTCAACATGGAATTCCAATGGTTCCACTGGATAGAGGGGATGAAATCGCTTGAAAACGATATAAAGATCATTGGAATCGGATCTACGGTTTGGAAATGGCAAGCGTTTTAAGATATGACACCGGTCGGCGATTTACAGCAAGTAGGCATCTAAATGCAACAAAATGAACATGCTACAGCCACCAAACATGAAAACAAAATCCTCCCCGACCTTAGGAGCCCCATTGCTTGATCGCTTTTAGCAGCCGAGTTGTGTCTAGAAAAATGTTTTGAGTCATTTAGGAATTATATATCGGAGAGCTTAGGAATTCTTTTACTTCCCAGTCTCCTCATCGCTCTCGTAAGGCATCCTGACGTAGAGTTTTGACTCTTCTCTTCTCAAATTTCACTAAATTTTTTTTAGGATCACGCGAGTATCTTGGTTTTGTTCCGATGGTTTTGTGATGAGAACATTGTTCTTGGTGCCTCCTGTCTTTAGGGGTTGTGGCAGTGTCCCGGGGAGTTGAGCTCCGAGGTGTTGTCGTCACAATTTTATCGTTGCAATTCTGGTATACTTGAGATTTGTGCGCGACATCGAAAATCTCTTTTATGCAGTTCATTGGTGAGATAACCTCGACGCCACCTAGTACTGGGGCGGGAGTTCGGGAGTATCGCCATAACTTGTATAACGGATGCTTTTCGAAGGTTGAGATAGATGGTTTCCGAAGGTTTCTTGGTTATGTGTTGAAGGATGGATACAGCTGGATGTAGGATTTGCTAGCTTGGGTGAGATATTATGCTTCCCCTGTATCCCCAACACCTGATTGCATAACCGGGAAAATTTCGGGAATTTCATAGGTGGGAATTCAAGTAGCCTTAGGATATCTTCCGACAGATGTATGATATGAAATTGGGGTTCGACGTCTAGTGGTTCGCCTATTCACGGTCGATTTTACAGTGGTCTCGTTGTGTCTTAAAGAGTCCTTGGCTATGCTGACTCGGGGACGCTTCGTATGTCATGTGCACTGCCTTGTAAATGATGGTGCTGTACGATCGAGCCCGTGTAGGTCCCACCACGAAAACTTCGGACGAAATTTCTATCATGTATTTGTTCCGGCTTATTCCGCAAGCCAACCCTTGGTTTTATTTCGAGTTGTGGCATTCGTTTTGCTTCGACGTCATATGTTGATTCCATCCCTCGTTGTTGTACCGCTTCTACCTGATTCTTCGTGGCTTCGCAATTTAGGAATATGTGACCACTTCAAGAGAAATGCATTCGTTCATTTTGTTCGGATGTGAAGACTATATGTTGCAATTGTCATTCCGTTGGATTCAGCTTCAATATTTATCTGTCATGTGCTAATGGTGGTCAACCTGTTCAGGATGGCTCCTCCAACGCGCACGACTCCGAATCCTGATCCACCACCACCTCCACCTCCTCCAGAGGCATGGCAAGCTGTTATGGCTCGGAGTTGCATGGATGTATGTATCACGATGGGCGAGTTCAAGTTTCTTGCTTCTCCTATGGTTCTTGGTAACTCGGATATCGATCTTATTCTCGGAATGGATTGGCTTTCTAAGCACAAGGCTCAGCTTGATTGTGCAGCCAAGCACATTCAATTGACTCATTTGTCTGAGGATGTCATTATCTTTGCCGCTCGGGATAATACCATCCGTCTGTTTTCTCTCAATGAGAAAGGTGAATTGGATGCCATCTCTCAAATTCCTGTTGTTTGTGAATATCCAGACGTTTTTCCAGAAGAACTCCCAGGGATGCCTCCAAACCGGCCGGTTGAATTTGTTATTGAACTTGAGCCCGGTACGGAACCTGTGTGCAAACGTCCCTACAAGCTCGGCCCCGAAGAGTTGAAGGAGTTGAAGAAACAACTCGATGAGCAAGAAAGATTGGGTCTCATCCGGCCTAGTACTTCTCCGTGGGGTTGTGGTGTTCTTTTTGTGAAGAAGAAGGATGGATCGAGTCAACTTTGTGTTGATTATCGTCCAGTGAATAAGAAGACCATCAAGAACAAATACCCACTTCCCAACATCAATGAGCTGTTCGAACAACTCAAGGGTGCCCAAGTATTCTCCAAGCTTGATCTTCGTATGGGTTATCACCAGATTCGCATTCGTGAAGAAGATATTCCCAAGACAGCATTCAGAACAAGTTTTGGTTCATATGAATACACTGTCATGTCTTTTGGCCTCGCCAACGCTCCTCCGACGTTTTCTCGCATGATGAACTTCATCTTCAACGCCTACACCAATGACTTCGTTTTGGTCTATCTCGATGACATTCTGGTTTTCTCGAAGAACAAGGAAGATCATGCCAAGCACTTGCGTTTGGTTCTCGACAAGCTCAGGGAACATCAGTTCTATGCCAAGTTCTCCAAGTGTGAATTTTGGCTCGATGAGGTTCTTTATCTTGGTCATATCATCTCTGCCAAGGGCATTTCCGTGAATCCTGAGAAGGTGTCCGCAATTGTGAATTGGGAACCTCCTCAGAATGTGAAGCAACTCCATAGTTTTCTCAGACTCGCAAGCTATTGCCGAAGATTCGTTGAAACCTTTTCCAAGATCGCGAAGCCTCTCTCAAATCTTCTTCAGAAGCACGTCAAGTATGTTTGGTCTCCGGAGTGTGATATGGCTTTCAAGACTTTGAAAGAGAAGTTGATCACTGCTCCAGTTCTGACTCAACTGATGAATCCAAGCCGTACGAGGTCTTTTGTGATGCCTCTCTCCAAGGTCTCGGTGCAGTTTTGATGCAAGAGAAGAAAGTTGTTGCTTATACCTCTCGCCATTTGAAGCCTAATGAGAAGAACTACCCCACTCATGATCTCGAGTTGGCGGCAGTTGTGCATGCTCTTTTGACTTGGAGACATCTTCTATTGGGAAGAAAAGTGGACATTTTCACTGATCACAAGAGTCTCAAGTACATCTTCACCCAGCCTAATCTCAACCTAAGGCAAACTCGATGGGTCGAAATGATTCAAGAGTATAATCCGAGTATTGAGTATACTCCAGGCAAGGCCAATGTGATTGCTGACGCTTTGAGCAGAAAGGCCTACTGCAACAGTCTGATTCTCAAGCCTTATCAACCTGAGCTTTGTGAAGCTTTCCGCAAGCTGAATCTGCAAGTTGTTCCTCAAGGTTTCCTCGCCAACCTTCAAGTCTCTCCTACCTTAGAAGACCAGATTCACCAATCCCAACTTCTTGATGCTATGGTGAAAAAGGTGAAGATTGGGATTGCAAAGAGTCAGTCCAAGTACAAGTGCTACCGCCTTGATGACAAGGACACTCTCTTCTTCGAGGATCGTATTGTTGTGCCCAAAGGTGAACTTCGTAAAGTGATCATGAACGAGGCTCACAACTCTCTCCTCTCCATCCACCCTGGTAGTACGAAGATGTATCAGGATCTCAAGCAAGCTTATTGGTGGACTCGAATGAAGCGCGAGATCGCTCAATTCGTGAATGAATGTGATGTCTGCAGAAGAGTGAAGGCAGAACACCAAAGGCCAGCTGGTCTCCTCCAACCTCTTGCCATTCCAGAATGGAAGTTTGACCACATTGAAATGGACTTTGTGACTGGGTTTCCAAAGTCCAAGCGTGGCAATGATGCTATATTCGTCGTCATCGACAAGCTCACCAAAGTGGCTCATTTTCTGCCTATCAGAGAGTCGATCACTGCAGCTCAATTGGCGGAACTCTATACCTCTCGCATTGTCTCTCTGCACGGTATTCCTCAAGTGATCTCTTCAGACCGTGGTAGCATCTTTACCTCCAAGTTTTGGGATTCTTTTCAGAAGGCCATGGGCTCAAGCATTCGCTTCAGCACATCTTTCCATCCTCAAACGAGCGGTCAAGTCGAGCGTGTCAATCAGATTCTTGAAGATATTCCCAGGGCTTGTGTGATCTCCTTCGGCATGAAGTGGGAGGATTGTCTTCCTTATGCTGAATTCTCCTATAACAACAGTTTTCAAGCAAGTTCGGGCAAGGCCCCCTTTGAAATTCTGTATGGCAGGAAGTGCCGTACCCCTCTCAACTGGTCTGAAACCGGTGAACGTCAGCTGCTGGGTAATGACTTAATCACAGAAGCAGAAGAAATGTGCAAAGTCATTCGTGATAACCTCAAAGCAGCCCAATCCCGCCAGAAGAGCTACTATGATAGTAAGCACCGTGATTTGGCTTTCGAGATCGGAGATCATGTTTACCTCCGCGTCTCTCCCATGAAAGGTACTCGTCGCTTCGGTATCAAAGGGAAGCTTGCCCCTAGATACGTGGGACCTTTCAAGATTGTCAGCAAGAGAGGCGACCTCGCCTATCAACTTGAGCTTCCTTCAAACTTTGCAAATGTTCATGATGTGTTCCATGTCTCTCAGCTTCGAAAGTGCTTCAAGACTCCCGACCGCACTGTCAACTTCGAGGACATTGAGCTCCAAGAAGATCTCTCTTACCGTGAGCACCCAGTTGCCATTCTTGAAGAAACTGAACGCAGAACTCGCAACAAGTCAATCAAATTTCTCAAAGTCAAGTGGTCTCACCATTCCGACCGTGAAGCTACATGGGAACGCGAGGATCACCTCCGTTTTGAGTACCCGGAGTTCTTTCAGTCCTAGATCTCGAGACGAGATCTTTTCGTAGTGGTGGAGTGTTGTAACGCCCCAGATATACTTTCCCTATTTGTATCTAACTCTTGCCGTTTCCGGCATTAAGTTATATCTATTTCTCGGGTTCGGGTTTTTGTCTCCGTGTGTTGTTTTCGTTTTCATGCATCTCATATCATGTCATCATGTGCATTGCATTTGCATACATGTTCTTCTCATGCATTCGAGCATTTTCCCCGTTGTCCGTTTTGCATTCTGGCGCTTCGTTCTCCTCCGGTGGTCATTTCTAGCTTTCTTTCGTGTGTGGGGATTAAACATTTCCGGATTGGACCGAGACTTGCCAAGCGGCCTTGGGTTACTACCGGTAGACCGCCCGTCAAGTTTCGTATCATTTGGACTTCGTTTGATACTCCAACGGTTAACCGAGGGACCGAAAAGGCCTCGTGTGTGTTGCAGCCCAACACCCCTCCAATTTGGCCCAAAAACCCACCAAACTCAGCTCCATGTCCTAGAGCGTTCGATCACGATCGCGTGGGCGAAAACCGCACCTCATTTGGACTCTCCTAGCTCTACTTATGCCTATATATACCCCCCTCCATTCGGATCTCTTCTTCCCCCGTCCAAAACCCTAAAAAAAACAGAATCTCCGCCGACGGACGTGTCCGCCCCCGGCCGGACAACGTCCGCCGATCCGCCTCAGCCAACCCCGCTGCGCCACGTGTCCCGGGCGGGCGCCCACATCGCCGCCGCCGCGCCG
>NC_057806.1:485742085-485743798 GCF_018294505.1 Triticum aestivum
GGCACCTCGAGCCGCGGCCCCGCCGTCCGCCGGTGGTCGCCGCCTCGCCGCCCGGTGGTCGCCGCCCCATCGCCGTCCTCTCCTCCGGCCGGCGCGCCGCTCCAAGGCCTCCCCGGCGTCCGCAAGCTCCGGCGAGAGCTCCAACTCCGGCCGACGAACCTCGGTTTCCGCGTCGGTGAACAGTGCCCCGATCTGGATCTCAGATCCGAAATTCTAGGGTTGACTTTTTCCCTCTCCCTCTAGATTTTTATGCTATCTTTGATCAGTGATATCTCCGCATCCGTAGCTCCGATTTGGGCATATGATATATCAAAATCTTCGCCTCGACATGTACATCATTTCATTCCATTGCAGCATTTGCATTTGAGGTCATCTTGTTGCCCAAAATGCTGTTAGAAGGAGGCTTCGTGAGCTAAATTGCAGATCCGTTAGTTCATCATGCACTTTTGTCATTTTTGCCATGTTTAATTCGTGCATGGTATGCCTGTGCCCCTTTGGGTTGAATTGTTAAGCATTTTGTCTTCTTTCCAGAGGTGCCACCCATGCATTTTTAGGATGTGTGTGTTGTCTTGTGCGAGCTTGCGAAGAGAGGTACCTGAGATTGCTGATTTCAGGGACTTGGTGATTTTCACTAAGTCTGGGATATTTTAGTTCATGATGCCATATGTCCAGCTTGTTTCCTAGTGATCCGTGCCTCTTTTGAGGATGATCATTAAGGGAGTTTTTATATTTATGTTATTCTCTATCCATCCATGTCTTTTTTTGCATATGTGGAGTGCTCTAGGTTGACTCAATCGAGCTCAACTTTTGCTTCGTTGTTAATCTGGGCAGATCGTCAACTTGTTTGCGATTTTGCCGATGCTACCGTTAGTGTTCCATGCATGCTATGCCTTTGTTCTTGCCATGTGTAGCTAGCATATTGTGTCTTCTTTCTGGATATATGCTTGCCTTGCCATGACTTGCACCGTAGTGAGTGCATCGAGCTTGTTTAAATGCAAACAAAGACATGAATGGATAGACCATAACATGAGCAACAAAAGTCCCTTACTGATCATCCTCAAAAGAGGCACGAATCATTAGGAAACAAGCTGAACATATGGCATCATGAACTAAAATATCCCAGACTTACTGAAAACAACTAAGTCCCTGAAATCAGCAATCTCAGGTACCTCTCTTCGCAAGCTTGCACAAGACAACACACACATCCTAAAAATGCATGGGAGGCACCTCTGGAAAGAAGAAAAAATGCTTCACAATACATCCCAAAGAGTCACAGGCATATCATGCACGAATTAAACATGGCAAAAATGACAAAAGTGCATGATGAACTAACGGATCTGCAATTTAACTCACGAAGCCTCCTTCTAACAGCATTTTGGGCAACAAGATGACCTCAAATGCAAATGATGCAATGGAATGAAATGATGTACATGTCGAGGCGAAGATTTTGATATATCATATGCCCAAATCAGAGCTACGGATGCGGAGATATCACTGATCAAAGATAGCATAAAAATCTAGAGGGAGAGGGAAAAAGTCAACCCTAGAATTTCGGATCTGAGATCCAGATTGGGGCACTGTTCACCGATGCGGAAACCGAGGTTCGTCGGCCGGAGTTGGAGCTCTCGCTGGAGCTTGCGGACGCCGGGGAGGCCTTGGAGCGGCGCGCCGGCCGGAGGAGAGGACGGCGATGGGGCGGCGACCACCGGGCGG